>NC_135826.1:4284224-4291724 GCF_964213995.1 Mustelus asterias | reverse complement strand
TGAGGGACGCCTGTGCGGGCGTGGAGAGTCAATGTGGAGTGCTTGTGAGCATGGAGTGTGTTGTAAGGGCGTGTTTCTGCCTGTGCCTTGACCCTAACACTAACCCTAACCCTAGCGCTAACCCTAACCGTAGCCGTCACCCTAACCCTAACCCGAGCCCTAACCCGAACCCTAACCCTAGCCCTAACCCTAACCCAAGCCCTAGCCCTAACCCTAACCCTAAGGCTAACCCTAACCCTAACAGAGCAATTTGAAAGTGTGGCCGGCGTGAGGGGCGCCTGTGCGGGCGTGGAGAGTCAATGTGGAGTGCTTGTGAGCATGGAGTGTGTAGTAAGGGCGTGTTTCTGCCTGTGCCTTGACCCTAACCCTAACCCGAACCCTAACCCTAACCGCGGGTGCGGGGGGGTTGAACAAACACCGGGGAAGCCATTAACCACCAGCGGGGAGTACATTAAGCAGTTGCCCTTAGTCTCAGGAGCAGCGGGGAACAGATTATCCAACAGCCGGGAAAACATTCACCAACTTCGGGGGAAAACATGAACGAAATATCGGGAAGACATTAACCAACGGCAGGCAAAACACTGGGGAAGCCAGGAACCAACAACGGGGAGTACACTAAGCAGCTGCCCTTAGTCTCAGGAGTAGCGGGGAACAGATTAAGCAACAGCCGGGAAAAGATCAACCAACCGCGGGGGAACTCATTAACCAGTTTCCTGGGAACTCATTAACCAGTTTCGTGGGAACTCATTAACCAGTTTCGGGAAAACCTCCACCAAAGGCGGGGAAAGCATCAACCAACGGCGGGGAAGCCTTTGTCCAACAGTGGGGAGCACACTAAGCAGCTGCCCTTAGTCTCAGGAGCAGCGGGGAACAGATTAAGCAACAGCCGGGAAAAGATCAGCCAACCGCGGGGGAACTCATTAACCAGTTTCGTGGGAACTCATTAACCAGTTTCGGGAAAACGTCCACCAAAGGCGGGGAAAACATCAACCAACGGCGGGGAAGCCATTGTCCAACAGGGGGGAGCACATTAAGCAGCTGCCCTTAGTATCAGGAGCAGCGGGGATCAGATTAAGCAACAGCCGGGAAAAGATCAACCAACCGCGGGGGAACTCATTAACCAGTTTCGTGGGAACTCATTAACCAGTTTCGGGAAAACGTCCACCAAAGGCGGGGAAAACATCAACCAACGGCGGGGAAGCCATTGTCCAACAGGGGGCAGTACATTAAGCAGCTGCCCTAAGTATCAGGAGCAGCGGGGATCAGATTAAGCAACAGCCGGGAAAAGATCAGCCAGCCGCGGGGGAACTCATTAACCAGTTTCGTGGGAACTCATTAACCAGTTTCGGGAAAACGTCCACCAAAGGCGGCGAAAACATCAACCAACGGCGGGGAAGCCATTGTCCAACAGGGGGCAGTACATTAAGCAGCTGCCCTAAGTATCAGGAGCAGCGGGGATCAGATTCAGCAACAGCCGGGAAAAGATCAGCCAACCGCGGGGGAACTCATTAACCAGTTTCGTGGGAACTCATTAACCAGTTCCGGGAAAACTTCCACCAAAGGCGGGGAAAACATCAACCAGCGGCGGGGAAGCCATTGCCCAACAGGGGGGAGCACATTAAGCAGCTGCCCTTAGTATCAGGAGCAGCGGGGAACAGATTAAGCAACAGCCGGGAAAAGATCAGCCAACCGCGGGGGAACTCATTAACCAGTTTCGTGGGAACTCATTAACCAGTTTCGGGAAAACATCAACCAAAGGCGGGGAAAGCATCAACCAACGGCGGGGAAGCCATTGTCCAACAGTGGGGAGCACATTAAGCAGCTGACCTTAGTCTCAGGAGCAGCGGGGAACAGATTAAGCAACAGCCGGGAAAAGATCAGGAAACCGCGGGGGAACTCATTAACCAGTTTCGTGGGAACTCATTAACCAGTTTCGGGGGAACTCATTAACCAGTTTCGGGAAAACGTCCACCAAAGGCGGGGAAAACATGAACCAACGGCGGGGAAGCCATTGTCCAACAGGGGGGAGCACATTAAGCAGCTGCCCTTAGTATCAGGAGCAGCGGGGATCAGATTAAGCAACAGCCGGGAAAAGATCAAACAACCGCGGGGGAACTCATTAACCAGTTTCGTGGGAACTCATTAACCAGTTTCGTGGGAACTCATTAACCAGTTTCGGGAAAACATCAACCAAAGGCGGGGAAAACATGAACCAACGGCGGGGAAGCCATTGTCCAACAGGGGGGAGTACATTAAGCAGCTGCCCTTAGTATCAGGAGCGGCGGGGTACAAATGAACCAGCAGCGGGGAAAACAGCTTCGTGGGAACTCATGAACCAGTTCCGTGGGAACTCATTAACCAGTTTCGGGAAAACCTCCACCAAAGGCGGGGAAAACATCAACCAACGGCGGGGAAGCCATTGTCCAACAGGGGGGAGCACATTAAGCAGCTGCCCTTAGTATCAGGAGCAGCGGGGATTAGATTAAGCAACAGCCGGGAAAAGATCAAACAACCGCAGGGGAACTCATTAACCAGTTTCGGGAAAACGTCCACCAAAGGCGGGGAAAACATCAACCAACGGCGGGGAAGCCATTGTCCAACAGGGGGGAGCACATTAAGCAGCTGCCCTTAGTATCAGGAGCAGCGGGGATCAGATTAAGCAACAGCCGGGAAAAGATCAACCAACCGCGGGGGAACTCATTAACCAGTTTCGTGGGAACTCATTAACCAGTTTCGTGGGAACTCATTAACCAGTTTCGGGAAAACGTCCACCAAAGGCGGGGAAAACATCAACCAACGGCGGGGAAGCCATTGTCCAACAGACGGGAGCACATTAAGCAGCTGCCCTTAGTATCAGGAGCAGCGGGGATCAGAGTAAGCAACAGCCGGGAAAAGATCAGCCAACCGCGGGGGAACTCATTAACCAGTTTCGTGGGAACTCATTAACCAGTTTCGGGGGAACTCATTAACCAGTTTCGGGAAAACCTCCACCAAAGGCGGGGAAAACATCAAAAAACGGCGGGGAAGCCATTGTCCAACAGGGGGGGAGCACATTAAGCAGCTGCCCTTAGTATCAGCAGCAGCGGGGATCAGATTAAGCAACAGCCGGGAAAAGATCAACCAACCGCGGGGGAACTCATTAACCAGTTTCGTGGGAACTCATTAACCAGTTTCGGGGGAACTCATTAACCAGTTTCGGGAAAACTTCCACCAAAGGCGGGGAAAACATCAAACAACGGCGGGGAAGCCATTGTCCAACAGGGGGAAGTACATTAAGCAGCTGCCCTTAGTATCAGGAGCAGCGGGGATCAGATTAAGGAACAGCCGGGAAAAGATCAGCCAACCGCGGGGGAACTCATTAACCAGTTTCGTGGGAACTCATTAACCAGTTTCGGGAAAACGTCCAGCAAAGGCGGGGAAAACATGAACCAGCGGCGGGGAAGGCATTGTCCAACAGGGGGGAGCACATTAAGCAGCTGCCCTTCGTATCAGGAGCAGCGGGGATCAGATTAAGGAACAGCCGGGAAAAGATCAGCCAACCGCGGGGGAACTCATTAACCAGTTTCGTGGGAACTCATTAACCAGTTGCGGGAAAACTTCCACCAAAGGCGGGGAAAACATCAACCAGCGGGGGGGAAGCCATTGTCCAACAGGGGGGAGCACATTAAGCAGCTGCCCTTGGTATCAGGAGCGGCGGGGTACAAATGAACCAGCAGCGGGGAAAACAGCTTCGTGGGAACTCATTAACCAGTTTCGTGGGAACTCATTAACCAGTTTCGTGGGAACTCATTAACCAGTTTCGGGAAAACTTCCACCCAAAGGCGGGGAAAGCATCAACCAACGGCGGGGAAGCCATTGTCCAACAGGGGGGAGCACATTAAGCAGCTGCCCTTAGTATCAGGAGCAGCGGGGAACAGATTAAGCAACAGCCGGGAAAAGATCAACCAACCGCGGGGGAACTCATTAACCAGTTTCCTGGGAACTCATTAACCAGTTTCGGGAAAACTTCCACCAAAGGCGGGGAAAGCGTCAACCAGCGGCGGGGAAGCCTTTGTCCAACAGTGGGGAGCACATTAAGCAGCTGCCCTTAGTCTCAGGAGCAGCGGGGTACAAATGAACCAGCAGCGGGGAAAACAACTTCGTGGGAACTCATTAACCAGTTTCGTGGGAACTCATTAACCAGTTTCGGGAAAACATCCACCAGAGGTGGGGAAAGCATCAACCAACGGCGGGGAAGCCATTGTCCAACAGGGGGCAGTACATTAAGCAGCTGCCCTAAGTATCAGGAGCAGCGGGGATCAGATTAAGCAACAGCCGGGAAAAGATCAACCAACCGCGGGGGAACTCATTAACCAGTTTCGTGGGAACTCATTAACCAGTTTCGGGGGAACTCATTAACCAGTTTCGGGAAACCTTCCACCAAAGGCGGGGAAAACATCAACCAGCGGCGGGGAAGCCATTGTCCAACAGGCGGGAGCACATTAAGCAGCTGCCCTTAGTATCAGGAGCAGCGGGGTACAAATGAACCAGCAGCGGGGAAAACAGCTTCGTGGGAACTCATTAACCAGTTTCGGGGGAACTCATTAACCAGTTTCGGCAAAACATCAACCAGAGGCGGGGAAAGCATCAACCAACGGCGGGGAAGCCTTCGTCCAACAGGGGGGAGCACATTAAGCAGCTGCCCTCAGTATCAGGAGCAGCGGGGTGCAAATGAACCAGCAGCGGGGAAAACAACTTCGTGGGAACTCATTAACCAGTTTCGGGGGAACTCATTAACCAGTTTCGGGAAAACATGAACCAAAGGCGGGGAAAACGTGAACCAACTGCGGGGAAGCCATTGTCCAACAGGGGGCAGTACATTAAGCAGCTGCCCTTAGTGTCAGGAGCTGCGGGGATCAGACTAAGCAACAGCCGGGAAAACATTAACCAACTTCGGGGGAACTCATTAACCAATTATTTGATGACCGGTAGGCGGCGCTCTATCGGCTTCGGCGACCGGCGGGTGGCGGTTCGGGGTCGTGGCGACCCGGGGCGAGGCGGCCCGGCCGTTGAAATCGCGAAAAAACGCGTTTTTAAAAAGAACCGTCGGTCCCCATCGGGATGGATTTGACCCCCTCATGCCGCCGTCGGGACCTCTTCGGCGGCATGGCTACCGGAGGTGTTCCCGCCGAGGTGGACACTTGCATTTTCTGGCACGGGGGGTTGGCGGGGTACCTGCAGAATAGCAGGAAGGCGATGGCAATGACATGTGGCAACTCATTAACCAGTTTTGACTTTGCTGCATTGAAGGCGGAAAATCGAAACAGGGCCCCGCTCGAGCCCCCAGGTCTGCCGGGACCGCACCGGGCCGCCGCCCCGACGGCCGTTCGGCCAGAATGGGCTAGTATTTCTCCGGATTTTTGGCCGTTTTTCCGACTTTTTCGGACGTCGGAAAAGCGGCGGCCTGGCCACCGGCCGCGGCCGGGGGTGCCTTCCCCTCGAGCGAGGGCCCGGAATTCACCCGTTTGCAGCCCCGGAGGAGCTCCGCCGGCGGCCGGAATGGTTGAGACCATCGGCCGCGCTGAACGGAGCTCGGGTAACTCATTAACCAAACTGGACTTGGCCCCTGGCGCAGGAGGGGGGGTCCAGGTGAGGGCTGGCAGGCCGTGGCCACCCGGCAGCAGTGATGCACCCGCGATGGCGGTAGTCCTTCCGATTCGGAGGCTCCCTGGCCCCGCAGAGCAAAAATGGGAGCCGCACGGAGCTCTATGAAGTCAGATCCGGTCGGTGGTCGCGGGGCAGGGTGCACGGTTTCCCGCAGAGCTCGGCGGATCCGTCCCGCCGAGGTGGCCACTCGCATTTTCTGGCAGGGGAGTCCCGAGGCTGGTTAACCAGTTACCCCCGGAAGTGGGGATGGAGTTGAGATTGAACCGTTTTGCGGGGCCTCCGGGCCCCTTCCCCGGTAGGACTACCGGGGCACACCCCGCCGAGGTGGCCACTTGCATTTTCTGGCACGGGGGGTTGGCGGGGTACCTGCAGAATAGCAGGAAGGCGATGGCAATGACATGTGGCAACTCATTAACCAGTTTTGAGTTTGCTGCATTGAAGGAGGAAAATCGAAGCAGGGCCCCGCTCGAGCCCCCAGGTCTGCCGGGACCGCACCGGGCCCGCCGCCCCGACGGCCGTTCGGCCAGATTGGGCTAGTATTTCCCCGGATTTTTGGCCGTTTTTCCGACTTTTTCGGCCGTCGGAAAAGCGGCGGCCTGGGCACCGGCCGCGGCCGGGGGTGCCTTCCCCTCGAGCGAGGGCCCGGACCTCACCCGGTTGCAGCCCCGGGTGGGGCTCCGCCGGCGGCCGGAATGGTTGAGACCATCGGCCGCGCTGAACGGAGGTCTGGTAAATCATTAACCAAACTGGACTTAGTCTCTGGCAAGAGAGATGGTCCAGCCGACGGGCACGACCGAGCGCCCGGACCTCACCCGGTTGCAGCCCCGGGTGGGGCTCCGCCGGCGGCCGGAATGGTTGAGACCATCGGCCGCGCTGAACGGAGGTCTGGTAAATCATTAACCAAACTGGACTTAGTCTCTGGCAAGAGAGATGGTCCAGCCGACGGGCACGACCGAGGGCCCGGACCTCACCCGGTTGCAGCCCCGGGTGGAGCTCCGCCGGCGGCCGGAATGGTTGAGACCATCGGCCGCGCTGAACGGAGCTCTGGTAAATCATTAACCAAACTGGACTTAGTCTCTGGCAAGAGAGGTGGTCCAGCCGACGGGCACGACCGAGGGCCCCGGACCTCACCCGGTTGCAGCCCCGGGTGGAGCTCCGCCGGCGGCCGGAATGGTTGAGACCATCGGCCGCGCTGAACGGAGCTCTGGTAAATCATTAACCAAACTGGACTTAGTCTCTGGCAAGAGAGATGGTCCAGCCGACGGGCACGACCGAGGGCCCCGGACCTCACCCGGTTGCAGCCCCGGGTGGAGCTCCGCCGGCGGCCGGAATGGTTGAGACCATCGGCCGCGCTGAACGGAGCTCTGGTAAATCATTAACCAAACTGGACTTAGTCTCTGGCAAGAGAGATGGTCCAGCCGACGGGCACGACCGAGGGCCCCGGACCTCACCCGGTTGCAGCCCCGGGTGGAGCTCCGCCGGCGGCCGGAATGGTTGAGACCATCGGCCGCGCTGAACGGAGCTCTGGTAAATCATTAACCAAACTGGACTTAGTCTCTGGCAAGAGAGATGGTCCAGACGACGGGCACGGTGGCAGAGTCAGCCGAACTTGACTTAGCCTCTGGCCGCAGAGAGGGTCCATCAAACGGGGCACGGTGGGAGATTAAGCCGCACTAGGCTCAGGCTCTGGCCACGGGAGGGTGGCCCAGGTGTGAGCCGGCAGTAAATGGTGAACCAGTGAAAAGCCAGCACCCGAGGGTGCGGTTGTGCTGCCGACTTGGAGGCTCCCTGTGCCCGCAGAGCAAAAATGTGAGCACAGACGGAAGTCTATGAAGTCAGATCCGGTCGGCGGTC